>NC_056716.1:7104082-7106582 GCF_018831695.1 Puntigrus tetrazona
AGAAATTAGGGTTAGGGTTAGGGGTTAGGGTTGAGGTTAAGGTTAAATTAGGGTTAGGGTTAAGTTAGGGTTAAAATTAGGGTTAGGGTTAAATTTAGGGTTAAATTAAAGTTTAAAAATTAGAAAGTTAAATTAATTTAAAGTTGGATTAAAGTTAAAGTTAGGAGTTAAAATTAAGTTAGGGTTAGGGTTAGAGTTAGGGTTAGGTTTAAGGGTTAGGGGTTAGAGGTTAGGGTTAGGGTTAGGGTTAAGGTTAGGGTTAGGGTTAAAATTAAAATTAAAATTAGGGTTAGGGTTAGGGTTAAATTAAATTAAAATTAGGGTTAGGGTTAAGGGTAAGTTAGGGTTAGGGTTAGGGTTAGAGTTGGGGTTAGGTAATTAGGGTTAAATTAGAATTAAAAGTTAGGGTTAGGGTTGGGGTTAGTAGGTTAGAGGTTAGGGTTAAAATTAAAATTAAGAGGTTAGGGTTAGGATTAGGGTTAGGGTTAGGGGTTAGAATTAAAATTAAAATTGAGGGTTAAAATTAAAATTAGGGTTAGGATAATTAAAATTACACAGGTAAAATTAAAATTAGGGTTAAAATTAGTTTATTAAAATTAAGATTTAAAATTAAAATTTAAATTAAAATTAAATTAAAATTAAAATTAAAATTAAAATTAAAATTAAAATTAAAATTAAAATTAAAATTAAATTAAAATTAAATTAAAATTACAATTAATTTAAAGTTAAAATTAAAATTAGGAGTTAGATTAGGGTTAGGATTAGGGTTAGGGTTAGGGTTAGGGTTAGGGTTAAAAGGTTAGGGTTAAGTTAAGAATTAAAGTTAGGGTTAGGGTTAGGGTTAGAAATTAGGGTTAGGGTTAGTTAAATTTAAGGTTAGGGTTAGGGTTAGGGTTAGGGTTAGAAGTTAGGGTTAGAGGTTAGAATAGGGTTACAGGAGATAGGAGTTAAGGTTAGGGTTAGGGTTAGGGTTAGGGTTAAAATTAGGGTTAGGTTAAGGTTAGGGTTAGAGGTTAGGGTTAGGGTTAGGGTTAAAGTTAGGAGTTAGGGTTAGGGTTAGGGTTAGGGTTAGGGTTAGTGGTTAAAATTAAGTTAGGGTTAGATTAGGGGTTAGGGTTAGGGTTAAGTTAGGGTTAAAATTAGGGTTAGGGTTAGGAGTTAGGATTAGGGATTTAAAATTAAAATTAGGAATTAGAATTAAAATTAGGGGTTAGGGTTACAAAGAAAGTTAAATTAAAATTAGGGAGTTAATTAAAAGGGTTAAAATTAAAATTAAAATTAAAGGAGTTAAGATGATTAAAAATTATTAGTTTAGGTTAAATTTAGGGTTAGAAATAGAGTTAAAATTAGGAGTTATTAAATTAAGGTTAAAATTAGGGTTAGGGTTAGGGTTGGGGTTAAAATTAGAAGTTAAAATTCTGTGAATTAAAGGTTAGGGTTAAATTAGGGTTAGGGTTAAAAGTTAAAATTAAAATTAAAATTTAGGGTAAAGTTAGGGTTAGGAATTAAAATTAAAGTTAGGGTTAAAAGTTAGGGTTAGGAATTAAAATTAAAATTAGGAGTTAGGAGTTAGGGTTAGGGTTAGGGTTAGGGTTAGGAGTTAGGGTTAGGGTTAGGGTTAGGGTTAGGGTTAGGGGTTAGGGTTAGGGTTAGGGTTAGGGTTAGGGTTAAGGAGGTTAGGGTTAGGGTTAGGGTTAGGGTTAGGGTTAGGGTTAGGGTTAGGTTTCTGGGGTTAGGGTTAGGGTTAGAGGTTAGGGTTAGGGTTAGGGTTAGGGTTAGGGTTAGGAGTTAGGGTTAGGGTTAGGGTTAGGGTTAGGGTTAGGGTTAGGGTTAGGGTTGAGGTTAGGGTTAGGAGTTAGAAATTAGGAGTTAAGGTTAGGGTTAGGGTTAGGGTTAGGGTTAAAGGTTAAGTTAGGAGTTAGGGTTAGAGGTTAGGGTTAAATTAAAATTAGATTAAAATTAAATTTATTAAAATTAAAGGTTAAGGTTAGGGTTAGGGTTAGAGGTTAAAATTAGGGTTAAAGGTTAAAATTAGGGTTAGGGTTAGTAGGGTTAGGGTTGCAGTTGAGGGTTAGGGTTAGGAAATTAAAATTAGGGTTAGGGTTAAAATTAGGGTTTGAGTTAAGGTTGGGTTGGGGTTAGGGTTAGGGTTAGGGTTAGTTAATTAGGGTTAAGATTAGGGTTAGGTGTTAGGGGTTAGGGTTAGGGTTAGGGTTTAGGGTTAGGGTTAAGGATTTAGGTTAGGATTTGATTTAGGTTAGGGTTAGGGTTAGGGTTAGGGTTAGGGTTAGGGTTAGGGTTAGGATTAGAGTTAGAAATTAGGGTTAGGGTTAGAGGTTAGGGTTAGGGTTAGAGTTAAAGTTAGGAGTTAGGGTTAAGGTTAGGTTAAGTTAGGGTTAGGGTTAGGGTTAGGGGTTAGGGTTAGGGTTAGGGGTTAAAGTTAGGGTTAGGGTTAGGGTTAGGGTTAAGTTAGGAGTTAGGTTAGGTTAGGGTTAGAGTT